>NC_044905.1:43879100-43926069 GCF_001633185.2 Quercus lobata | reverse complement strand
GAACTCCGATTGGGAACTTTTACTACACTGTAATGCCCTTTGGCCTCAAAAATGCGGGGGCTACGTATCAACGGACCATGACAGCCATTTTCCACGACATGATGCATGAGGAGATGGAAGATTATGTAGACGATATTGTGGTCAAGTCAAAAACCAGAACAGGACATTTCCAAGTTCTTGAGCAAGTCTTTGAAAGATGCAGGAAATAAAAGTTACGTATGAACCCCATGAAGTGCGCCTTTGGAGTGTCTGCTGGAAAGTTCCTTGGGTTCCTGGTACATCACAAAGGCATAAGCGTGGACCCAGCCAAGGCCACAGCTATTGCCACGATGAGAAGACCAACTACTGTTAGGGAACTCAAAAGCTTCCTGGGAAGGGTCTCCTATATCAGGAGGTTTGTGCCTGGTTTAGCCTCAGCTACAGCAGGCCTATCCAAGCTATTAAAAAAGAGAAATGAATTTACCTGGGGAACGGAGCAGCAGGAAGCTTTTCAAAGAATTCAGGGCATTATGAATCATCTGCCCATCCTCCAGGCACCAGTACGTGGGCGACCTCTGTTGTTATACCTAGCATCAAACTCTCAGGCGATAGGAGCTTTGCTGGCACAAGAAGATGACCAAGGAAATGAGCAGCCCATATATTATATAAGCAGAACACTCAAGGATACCGAGACCAGGTACCCCAGAATAGAGAAAGCCTGCCTAGTAATCATTTATGCATCACAAAGGTTGAAGAGGTACTTCTCAGCTCACCAAATCCTCTTGGTGACCAAATCCCACCCCATAAAAGCACTCCTGCACCAGCTCCTTCTCACGGGAAGGATAGCACAATGGCTAGTATTGCTCTCACAATATGATATAGGTATAAAAATTCCCAAGGCTGTCAAGAGCCAGGCCATAGCAGATTTGCTAGCTCAATTCCCAGGAAAGGAAGAAGGCCCGTTGAGTGAAGAAATCCCTTGTGAGGTAGCAGTGATGGAGATCCTAGGGAAGAAATGGACCATGAGGTTTGACGGGTCAGCCACAGCGACTTCAAATGGGGTAGGAATTGTACTAAGCTGCGAAAATGGGGATATCATGCCCCTGTCCTTCAAGCTTGGTTTCTCATGCTCTAATAATGCAGCTGAATATGAGGCATACTTAACTGGGTTGACTATAGCACTCAGCATAGGAGTGAAACATATGAGAGTGCTGGGAGATTCTAATCTTGTAGTCTCCCAAGTGAAAGGTGACTTTACATTACGGGAACAAAGTTTAGTAGCCTACAGGACTTGGGCACAAAGGCTGGAGATGGAATTTCAAACCTTCAGCATAGAATACACTCAAAGAAGTGAAAACAAGTTCGCAGATGCTCTCGCCACCCTGGGATCCCAAATACCATTTGATGGGAAGGATACGCTGATAAAAATAGGAAGGCAAGAACATTCTATTGTAAGGATCCTCCAAGGAATGTACCCCGGGGAATCCAAACAGTGGGACTGGAGGGACGGAATCAAAGAAAGGATGAAAGAGGCAAGCCCCAGAGGGAACATCAAAGAACTAATGGATTACACTCAGATAGAAGGAGAGTTATATAAGAGACTACCAGGAGGAATACTGTCCAGATGTATCGCCGAGAAGGAAGGAAAGGCGAAACTAGAAGAATTACACGCCCAAGCATGTGGAGTTGCAGAAAAAGTCAGCCTATACAGAAGGATGCAACGCATGGGGTATTACTGGCCGGATATGGACAAGGAAGCAGCAATCATACAGGAGAAATGCCAGGAATGTCGTTTGGCAATCGATAAAGAAGAAAGCTACGCGGTGTTTATTGCAGAAGATTGGCGGGTTCCTTTCATAGGATACCTGGCTCGGGGGGTCCTGCCAACCGACAGGGAACTGGTCCACAAGCTCAAAAAACTAGCGAGCAGGTATATCTTACAGAACGACATTTTATTCAAAAAGTGATACCATGGGGATCCCCTCAGGTGCCTGGGACCAAAGGAAGCTAGAGAAGTAGTCAGAGAGGTGCACTCTGGAGATTGTGGAAGTCACCCAGGAAAGAGAAGACTGTATAAGCAGTTATTGTTGTTGGGATATTATTGGCCAACGATGAAAAGAGACTTTGAGGAGCTGGTCAAAACATGTCATGCTTGCCAAGTCCTAGGAGATGCAATTCACACTCACCCAAATGTCCTACAGGATATGACGACACCATGGCCTTTTCATACTTAGGGGCTCGATCTCATAGGGTCCATAAATCCTCCATCCAATGGTTATATATGGATTCTGGCAGCCACGGAGTACTTTACAAAATGGGTAAAGGCCATCCCTTTGAAAAAAGCTACTGGGGCAGCTGTAGTAAATTTCATTCGAGACCACATCATTACAAGGTTCGGGATTCCCAGAAGATTGATCAGCGATAATGGAACCCCATTCATAAACAAAGATATGAAGGGATTAACTGAAGCATACCACATCAAGCATGGAAGATCTACCCCGTACTACCCACAAGGAAACGGCCAAGCTGAAACTACTAATAGGGTAATATTAAAAATCCTTAAGAAAATGAAGCATGAGTATGGAGGAAAATGGAGTGGCCATCTGGCAGATGTGCTTTGGGCATGTAGAAGCTCTGTAAAAACAGCCACAGGATTCTCCCCATTCTCCCTGGTTTATGGAACAGAAGCCATCAGCCCTGTGGAGTTAGTCATTCCTACACCAAGAGTAGTTCTGGAGGAAAACCAGGGAGAAAGTGAGGACGCAAGCAATGAAAAGAGGCTAGCAGATCTGGAAGGAGTAGAAGAAGAAAGAGAACTGGCTAAGAAAAGGAGCCAGAGATACCAGCAAAGAATGGCCAGAGCATATGCATAAGCAGTACGCCCAAGAGTGTTCAGTAAAGGGCAATTAGTGCTAAGGATGGCGGAGCACGTGAGGAGGAACCTACCAGGGCCTTCCAAGTTCACCCCAAAATGGGAAGGACCCTACATCATCAATGCAGCTCATGAAAGTGGGTATTATTACCTTGCCAAAGAAGATGGAACAGTCCTGACAGAGCCCATAAACGGGAAATGACTGAAGCAATACTATGCATAAGGACAAGGGGATCCCGGTACCTCAGGGTCCTTTCACCAACTTCACTATCTGCTAAGTTCTTTTATTTTGTCTTTTTATTTTTTAGCCTTTATCATGAATTCTGGTCTAAGATAATTTTGTTCAGGAACATGTGATAGATTGACACTTTGTGGTCAATACTACACCAAAGGACTTTTTCTTTGTTCCTTGAAAATGACCATTTTTTAATGAAATTCCTGTTTCTTCAACATTTAAGTTTTTTTCTTTAAATACTGCAAAAAAACCAAATTTGGATAAATTTAAGGAAGGATACCTGAGTAAAAAAAAAAGGGGAGAGTATGTAATACCCTTTTTACATATGGCACAGGATTCACCTCACAAATAATTTCAGATATCCCACAAACAGTCCCAAGTGCATAGGTCTAGGATCACAGAATAAAAGTAAAATATCTAGGATACCTAGCCTAGCACTTGGCAAAAGGGGAACTTGTCAAAGTTCATGAACTGGGACCGTATCTCAAAAAGAAAAATATGTACATAGGAAAGGATACCAGTGTACCCAGTTCAGTACTTGCACAATAAATTATCGGGTACCTGGACCAGAATTTACAGCGAAGCCTGTGAAGACCATGGTCCAGGACTCAGGAAAGAAAAAAGTCATAGGAAAGAAAAGGCAATATACCAAAGAAAAGAGCAGATTCACATACTAAGAAAAAAGGAAGCAGTTTTGAAACACAAAAGAGAAAGCAAAAAGCAGAACAATGTTCAAAAAGAAAAACTTATACAATCCCAAATTGTTTATGTAAATTTGAAAAAAAAAAGGCTAAGGAATGAGGCCGGCCAACAGGGAGGCACCCGGAGAAATAACAGGCACAGCCAAAGTAGAAAGGATCCTCTGCCGCTTGACCTTCAAGTCTTGTAAAACCTTGTGAGCACGAGCCAAAGCTTCCTCAGCAGCAGCTATCTCAGTGTCTATACTCTTGAATGATTGCCTCTGAAACAGCATATGAGCCAGCAGACGCAAGTGATCTAGTAGAAAAGACAAATTAAACTTGGCCTCTAGAAGGTCTTGCACCACCCCTCTCCACTCCAGAAGCTTTTCTTCAGACAAGGAATCTACAGAGGAATTCCTTAGGGAAATCAGCACAGCACACAGCAACTCCATAAAAATATTGCCTAGAAAAACGCCTCCCCTGAAGCCGCTGGTAAAATCCCCATGACTCTTGAGCAGACTCTCTAGCAGCGGCAGGCCTTCCACAGGAACAGAGAAGCGCAGGAAGCTGCCATAAGAAGACCCAAAAACATGGAAGTGGCTGGCAGGAAGACTGTTGAATTCCAAGAGATCAAAGCGAGCCAGGAAAGAGGAAAGCCTTGAATCAAGATCTGAGGCAGCCATCTTCGAGGCATCCCCCATCACTGTGTCACCACTTGCAGAGACAGGAGGACTTGCAGCCTTTTGCTCTGGATGAAGGTCAGCAACTTGAACAGGTCTCACAATCCCTTCAGGGATAACAGGCTCAGAACCTGCAAAGCCTATATCAATATTCAAAAAAAAAAGAAGAAAAGAAAAGGAAGAACAGATTTAGTCAAAAAAAAAAAAAGAAAAGGAGAAAAAGAAGAACAAACCGGTTCCAGCTTCTTGGGGCAGAGCCTCTTCTTCCTGATCTCCTGACTTCCCCGAAGATTCTGGGAAGAACATAAGGCAAGTTGAAGAAAAGGTGAAGGACCAATGGCAAAGTGGCTAAAAGGAAGGGATAGATGCAGGGGGCTTCGCCATATATAAATATATAAAAAAAGGGGGAAGAAAAGGAAACACGATGGGAGCAGCTTGCACTCACCTTCTGAGCTTTCTGATTCTAAAGAAGAGGCAACACTGGGAGCGGATTCTCACTGGTTTGACCTAAAAGGAAAAGGAAAAGGAGGAACTCAAGAAAAACTGGAAAAGAAAGTAAAAATATAACGCTATTCCAAGGAAACAAGGTTTTACCTGTTTGTTTGGATAAAGGAGTGTCTCCCAAAGCACCTTTATCTGACAAGGATTGAGGAAACACAGTCCTGATAGGACTAGGAGTGCGCTCAAGATGGGGACTTTGAGATGACGGGATCCTAGAAGTTTTGGGATCCTGAGAATCCTGGGAACCTTGCATGGTTGCCCGGTTTCCTCAGCTGGTCATCAGTAGGGGGCTCCTCCCCCATAAAGGAAAAACAACAGAAAGAGCTGTGATAGTTTCCTCCCCCAGAGCCTTGTCAGTCATAGGAGGGGATACCTCCACCTAAAGGAAGAAGAAGCGGAGAAGGCAGTGTCAAAAAGAAAGGGAGAGAAAAACACAACAGCAGGAAATGCAGACAACATAATGTCAGAACAAAAGAAAAAGGGGAACACATACCACGTCGTCTCCAGAAGATTGGCTCTTACCCGTCTTGTGATCAAACTTGTGCTTGGACTGTAAAGGAAATCACCACTCGTCAGCAAAATAGAAACAAGTGCAACAAGGTGAATAAAAAAAAAAAAGAGAAGAAGGAAAGAAGTCTTGCCCTTCTCTCTCTCTCTACAGATTCTCTGGAAGTCTTTTGCTTACTACGAGTACGCCCAGAGGGTCCTAAAGGAGGCTGGGATACCAAACCAGAGGATCCTAAAGAACCATGGACTGAAGTAGTCACAGGAACCTGGGAAAAAGAAGACTCTACCTTGGTCTTCTTCCGGGTCCTTGAAACCAAAGGTTCCCTGACATCCTTGCCTTCCTGAGATGCCAAGGGTGCTTAAGATTTCCCCGTTTTCCTTCTTTTCACCTCAGAGCCTATCTCCACACCCCCTGTACTTTCGCCAACATCAGCAGCTTTCATTTTCTTCGACTTGACATCTTTACCTTTACTCGGAGTAGTGGCAACACTTATTGTCTCTGTTGCACCCCTTTTGATGGGCACCCCAGAGGAAGCACCAATGATGAGACTATCACCTAGCCAGGTCTCAGGAAAATCCTGTCCATAAGCCACCCAACCTCCCCTGGAGGCATGCCACTCTGCAAATCCAGTCTTGCTGCTTGCAGCAGCAGAAACAATCCCAGCAGTAGGAGGGGATAAACATCTATTAGATGTCGGAGTAGAAACAATGCTAGGATTCGGGGCATCCCGAATTGCACCAGTGCCAACATAATCAACAAAGGACTTTTGTACTCTTCTCCAATAACTGGTATAGCCACTAGAAGCAAAGACTCCTCTCTGGGAGTTAGGCACTGCAAATTGGGGGCTCCTCCGTGACCAATAAGAAAAGGCCTGCAGCCTCAAGAAAGGATCCAAGGAAGGAAGGGATGGCACCACATCCTTAAAAACTGGAGGAATGTCCTGATCAAAGCCAAATTGCCGAAGCACCCGGTGTGTTGAATAATGAGTATATTTTGGGCCACTTGAAGAAGGCACAGGAAGCCAGGAGGGGCTAATGCAGGCAAGATAAGCCAGACTGCCCTCATCACCACGGCGCAAGTCAAAGGTATTACCTGTAGAAGATAAGAAAGAAGACAACACAGAATCACACGCAAAGCCAGGACCAAACTCACGAGGGGATCTCCAATATAAGCTCCCTGCTTGGTCAAACAATTCCACAAGATTAAGGCCACCACCTTTCAAGCTAATCCAACGAAAAATAATGGGAAAGGCATCAGTAGAATTGCCACAAAGACCCTTCACTATGTCGGGGGATCCTTGGAACTTGTCCTTCACAAATTTCAAATTCCTGCACTTAGCCAAAGTAGCTGCAGAACGGTCCCACATGAAAATCTGAAGAATAGCGCAATGAAGAGATGAAGTGATCACATAACAAGAATCACCCTCAGCCTCATCTCCATGAAGCTGGTCCAATTGAGAATAAACGTGACCCAAAAACAGAGGGGCCAAAGGATACTGGGTACCTCGAGCCAACTTGATTGCCAACGGAAAAAACGAAGACTTAACTCCGTACCCAGGGAACTCACTAAACAAAAACTTACTAAGCCAAAAAGCCAGGAAACCGGCCCACCTCACTTCCTTATCTTTTTCACGAGAGAGGGTCATCACCCATCTCCCCATCCTAGCCGGCTTACCACCAGAAGAGGCGGCGCGACCACCGAAATGACCAAATAATTTTTCTTCTACCACGAGATCCTCACCAGAAAGGCTAATATCAAAGGGATTCTCTTCACCAAACACTGGGAGGAGGAAGTTATTAACCACATCCTCTAAGGTGATTGTCAATTCACCAGTAGAAAAGAAAAAAGTATGAAGGGAAGGGCACCAACGACGTACCAGATGCCTGAGCCCTTTGGCGTCTCTGAAGCCCTCAAGATTTCTGGAAATAGCCACTGCCTTTAGGATACCGGCGCGCTCCAAACGACCCACAAATTCAGCATCAGATAGTTCCTTGTCTACCCATATAGGCCAGCCCTGAATCTTTCCTGGAACAAAATCAAAGAAAATAGGAACCGCCTTTCGGATTCCTTGTCTGATCTGGAGATCAAAAATCTCTCTAGGGTCAGGAACTTGGGCAGAACCAGCGAAACCCACTTGACCAGAAAACATCCAAACGTGAGGAGATGGAGGAGCCTCACCATGAGATATATGAGGAAAAATAAACTGAGAGAGTACCAAGGATCCCGTAAAGGGAAGGCCGGGCATTCAGTAACCTCGTGAGAATCACTCGGAGCAGAACCAGAAGAACCTTCACCCTCAGAAGGACTGGGAGTACGCTCTCTCCTCTTTCGAGAAGAAGAATAAGCCATCGAAACAACACGCACTCTGAGAAGAAAAGAGATTGAAAGTGCGAAAGGGAGGAAGACCAGAGTAACAGAAAAAAGAAAAAAAGAAAAGAGAAACACAAAGAGTGAAAAACTCAGAGAAGCAAAGTGATAAGATGAAACGGCTACAATAAAGGCACGAATAGCAGTTGGGGAAAACAGTTTATGGTAAGACGCGCCAGTTGCCAAGAAATTTAATTTGAAGTGATCAGCAGTTATTAATGAGAAATAACGGGAAACGAGAAAAGTGGGTAGAGGAGTTTTACCTCAAATACCCAACTGCCACGTCCCGTATAAAGAGGAAGCTGCAAAAGGTAATAATTATAAGGGAATGCAACATGTAAAAAGGAGGTGACTAAAAGCAGCAGAAGGGCCGGGATCCCAAGTAAAAAGGAAGGGAACCCAGTAGAAGACAAAAAAAAAGGGGGATACCACGAAAATCCCAAGAAACCTAAATCACTCACGCGTGGGTTTCAGGCAACCCACGAGCTCGGGGGGCTAAATGTTGAGGTCTAAAAAAAAAGGTCATAATGAAATAAGCCCAAACCAAAAGAACAAGTCAAGCCCAAAAGGAAAAATCTCAGGCTAAGCCCAAAAGTAAAAGGCACGGATGACCCATGGGGGACAAAAGGAAGGCCCAGAGGATCCTGAAGCCCAGAAAAGGAAGAAGCATCCCAAAAAGAGACCACGGCAAAATATAAAGAAGCGAGGATCCTCAAATCCCTTCAAGCACGAATAAAAAGGAAGACTGTGACAGATCGGTAGAAAGAAGACAGGAAAAGAAAAAAAACAAGAAATGCAAGCGACCTCTCATGGCACAGACAGCAAAAGAGCCTCGGGGAACCAGGACAGGGAAGAAGAATGGCAACGAATGACTTTCAAAAATGGCAGAACAGGATTCCGCCCAAATAGGAAAGAAAGGGAAAAGAGGAATGGGCCAGAAATGGGGATGCCGAGAAGGGCATACCTCAGCACGTCCCAAAGAGGATGGCCAACCAGAAGCTTTTGAAGGAACCAGAACCAAGAGAAGGAAAGAATGAGAGAAAACGGCAAAGGGACTTACCGAGGCGACAGGGACAAAACATGCTCTGTTTGCAAAAGAACAAAACAGGGGAACCCGGGACACCCAGAAAAACTCCATTATAAAAGGAGGGGACGGGTTGTGAAGAAGGTAGCGAGAAAAAGAAAAAGAAACACAAGAAAGAAAAAATTCTCCTGGAAGAACCGTCAGAAAAATCTATGCAGAAAGAAAAATATTAAGGGAAGAACAAATACTGCTTCCCGATATCTTGTAAAGGCCACTATTGCACATACTCAGATTCAACGAGAATCAAACTTTGCAAGTTTTGAAGGCTGAAATAGCCATTCAAGACTGCAATTTTTGAGCTTGATTGGACCTTGTATCACGTCCTAGTGAGCTTTCTGTAATCAAAACAGATAACTTATTAATGAAACACTGCTTAATAATTCCCAGGATCCTCATAGCACTATTTCTTTGTTTTATCGTTTTGCTAATCCTGCTTTGTTTTTCCTTCTGAACTTACGTTGTTAATTTTGGTACTCCTCGATATCCTTGTTTGTTGTCTTTCCGTATATTGTCAGGAGTATTCTCTGCATTCACTTGATTCTTAAACAGCTCGTTAGTTGCGGTGAATCAAGGCCCGGTCCACCAAATCCTTCCTTTTCATTCAGGCTCAGGATCCTTGGGATTGAGTATCCTGAAAAAGGCACTCTCACAGGGTATAATAGGGATCCCGAAGGGGAAGGGCTGGCCGATCCATGACCTCCTCCTACTCTGAACGCTGAGGAGCCTTCAGCCTCAAAGGGAGTGGGTGAATGTTATGGACACAATGGGGAGTCGTCACCTAGTTTTTTACAATATTCTAGGAACTATATATATAGCACCCTCTCGAGGAAGGACCATTAATCTTACTACCAGAGATATGGGTTTGGAGTTAATGTACAGTCTTGGCAAGGTGTTAGGAACCCAAAACTGCCCAACCTTAAAGTTGACTTCCTCTTATTGTGTTTTATGTCTTAACCCTATTAAAGGCATATTCAACACTTCTATACTTACACACACGCTAACATGGATCTAGTAAACAAACATGGCATCTTCATGACAAAACCTTTGCATACATCTATCATGGCATACACATCCTAACATACATCTACCTCATCACATCCAAAGCAGCATGCACGTTCACACATCATAATCACCACCAATCAAGGGAATTAAGCAAGCATATTCATCATGTTCATCAATCAAGAAATCTCATCATGCTTATCAACCAAATCGAATGCATGTTCATGTAATTATGCATGACTTACCTCACTTACCTTATAGCACCACAACACTTATGCATCAATGCATGTTCATGTGATTCAACCAAGATATAAACCTTAATTATCAATTCAACAATCAAAGCATGTAAAACATGCTATTCTACTAACATTGGACCTAAACATGTGAAAAATAGACCCAACAAGACCTAAACATGTGATTAAAACTAACCAAAACAAGTAAAATAGCAAGAACCCTAAATCTAGGTTTCTAGGCACAAGGATGCATACGAATACATGAGTATGCTCACGCATATTGTCTAGAAACACAGTTTTAAAGTAGGCAACAAACAATCAATCAAACAAAACCTAGCATGCATCTAATATATAATCAAACAACCTAAACTAACAACAAAGATATCAAAGATCAAGAAAAATAAAGATAAACAAAATAAAATCTATTTCTAAACATGCATTGGATCTAACAACAAACATAACAACACTTAACACATCCAAACATGTTCATCAATATATCCAATCATATCAACTTTCCAATCAAAACATGATGAGAAAAAACAAAATAAAATCAAACAAAACAAAACATATTTCTAAGCATGAATAACATATAAATTAACTAAGAACAATAAAAACACAAATTATAAAAGAACCCAATCAAGGAAAAGCCATGAAGAGAAACTTACCTTGCTATGGACTATAAACTTGATTCATATTTAACAGACCCCTTAGTACCTACACAACAAGATTCAATGAGATATCAAGGTAAATAGAATATTTCAATAGTTTATAAGTAATCACAACTCAAAAACAAAATTAGTTTTGAAAAGGTTTTGAGAAATCCAATTGAGAACAAGTTTTTGCCTTAAAAATAACTAAAAAACGATTTTTTTTTTTTTAATGATTAAAAACGTGCTTAGGTCTCTATGTGTGTTTAGAGAAGATGAAAAATAGTTTTTAGAGAAGATGGAGGCAAAAACAAACTTTCTCTAGCTAGGGTTTGAGTTTGGAGGCATAAGGATGTATTTATATATTTAAATTAGGGTTTTCAAGCTTATTTTTAGGGTTTTAGACGTTCTAGGCGCTGGGCCCCATCAAAGAGGGAGGCTTTGGGCCCTAAAACATGAAGTTTTGGGCCTCTAGAAAATGGGCTATGAACACAAGTATGGAGTTGCATACTAATTTTGATAGCTCTAATGATGCAAATTCAAACGGTCATAACTCACTCAATTTAAGTCCAAATTATGCAAAGTTTGCATTCAAATTAAAGCCTAGGATGTCTACTTTCTAATGAAATAAACTTCACCCAAAAATACTCTGTGGACCAAAAGTTATGGTCAAAACAGTGAGCAAAGGTCATTTTTCAGCATCATTTTCAAAGCGATTTAAGCACTTTTGAGTTATGATTACTTCTAAACTATCAAAATAACTTCAATTACCTTTTGTAGACATTTCAAGCTTGTCATTGAGAATAGGGACTGAAGTTTATTAACCGGGTACAAAATAAGGTGTCTACGAATGCCCCTCTTTTGGCTATACTTGCTTCGCAAATGTAGTCAAAAACCTGAAGAGACAAACTATTTTGTAGGTTAATAAAGTTTAAGTCCACACATGAACACAACACAAACACGTAAACAAGCAAGTAAACAAGCAAACATGGGGCGTGGGTGTAAAATCTAATCGCTGCGAGCCCCTATTCTTCTTGGTTTGTTATCCTGAACCTTAAGCAAAAGTGGCTACTATCCCAAGCCAAAAACGAAACTCATCACATCATCATGCCATGTTATCATCACATCAATAACATATCATGTTCACAACAAGGATGGCTACTATCCGAAGCCAATAGAAACACATCAACACATCACAAACATAACAAGGATGGCTACTATCCTAAGCCACAGAAACACAACATAAACACAACATCAATCATCAAAGAGCCTAAGTTCGCTATCCTGAACTTATAATCAAAGGCACACAATAAGAATGACTACTATCTTAAGCCAAAAACACATCAACACATCATCGACACAACATCAATGGCTACTATCCTAAGCCAAAATCACACATCACACATCATGTTTTCAACACATCATCACAACATCATAAACACATCAACACAACATCATAAGCACATCAACATGATATCATATTATCATAAAAGGTTAGAGACTCAACATCACACATTAAAGAACTCATCATTCAAGACAAACATCAAATATTTCCAGAAAAAATTTATTACTTAAGGAAATCAACATCATTTAAGAAATTCATCATTCAAATCCGTCCATTTTTGAAATATTTCTTTTGAAATTCTCCTTAGACTCTTGAAATTCTTGATTTTCTCCTTAAGTGCCAATCTCTCACTTGAAATTTTTGAAAGTATCTTTTGATCTATGAATTTTTTTTTTCTTTTTTTTTATTAAGAGACATCCTTCTTGAAGTTTTGAACTCCTCTTTGGAACTTTGAAATTTTTTGAATCTTTTAAATTTTTCACAACGATTAGGTCACATCAACAAAATGGATCACATTAGACATCCCTCTTGAAGCTTTGAACTCCATTCTGGAACTTTGAAAAATTTTGAATCTTTTAAAATTTTCACAACGGTCACATCAACACAATGAATCACATCATGTTTGGTCTAAACACATCAGGACAGAACCAATTACAATGGGTTACATAAAGTTTGGTCCAAACATATTAGGAAGAACCATAGGCGCAACATATCAAATTAGGTTTGGTTCAAACGCATCAGGATAGAACCAATCGCAACGGGTCACATCAGGTTTGGTCCAAACACATTAGGACAGAACCATAGGCACAACATGTCATATCATTCCTCTTCTCTTCACTTTTTTTTTCATCTCTCTTTTCTTTTCTTTTTTTCCTTCTTTTGTTATCTTTTCATCATTTTTTCCTTTGCTTTCTCTCTTTTTTAATCTCTCATTCTCATCTTCTCATCATTTCTTTTTCTTTCCTCATCTTTTTCTTACTTTATTTTTCTTTTCTTTTATCTTCATCTTTATCCTCTCTTTTTCTTCTCTCACTTTTCCAAGTCCTCATTTTCTATTTGAATCTTCATCTTTCATTCATCATTTTTTTTTTCAACATCTCACATCTTTTAAATTTTTTTTTTTTTTTTTTGGACTTCTAAAAATTGCATTTTCTCTTTAGAGCATCAACAAGGAAGAGTTGATTAGGCCATGGGTTCATTGCATTCTTTTCTTTTATGGGGGCACATATTTATTCAAACAAATCATTCATTCATTTTACTTTATGCACCTTTCACCTTTGAATGACCATCAATTCCCTAAAATTTCTAACTCTTCCAAACGAAGATCAAAGATAGTTGAAAGAGACTCTAGATCAAAGAAATTCTAAACACGAACAAGTTCTGAGACAAATGAAAATTTGTGAGCATAACAAGTTGGAAGAGACTCTAGACCAAAGTTTCAAGCTTGTGATTTTGGAAGGGATCATGGATCCATGTGATTTTGCATATCAATGCATATTCTCTTTGAACTAGTTTTGCATGAATTACCTACCATCCTCATTGCTTGGTCCAAATACAAATTTAAAATTCGATCATCACTAGTCAACTTGATCATTGTCCTTGTTTTAACATGCACACCTCATTTCTTTCATTTCTCTCTTCTTGTATTTTCCTAAATCAACTCATCTCTCATGTATGGTCACTTTTCTCCTCATCATGGTTGCTCTTGCTTTGAGCTACTCTCATCTTCCCATATATGTTCATTTCTTTGTCATTTTCATTCATGATTTGCCCCTAGCTCGGAGTAAGTTCACCATTTTCCCTATTGCTCTTCTTCACTTCTTTTTAAGATGTCCTAACTTTTGCCTAGGTTGCTTTTTCAGGTTTTCAACCAAGCAAGCCTTTATTCTTTTTTTTTTTTTTTTCCACTACTAAGGCTAGGCTTTTCAAAATTTGTAGGGCTAAACAATCTCAACTAATCAGAGAGGACTTGTTTTTGGACCGTAATGAGGCTGAGATTCTAAGGCTTAAGAAAGAAGAGGTATTTGAGGGTCAAATTCAATTTTATTCTTAGGATATCCTAATTGCCAAGGATTACTACTCATCTCGTGCTTGCACTATTTTTTTTTCTTTTTCATCCATTTTTCCTTGTTCATTTTGATTCTCACTTTCATTTCCTTTTCCTCTCTTCTTTTTTTGTATCTCCTCTTTTCCTTTTCTTTCTCTTCTCTTTGTTTTTCTCTCCTTTTTCTTTTTCCATGCCCTTTGTTAGGAAAAGGGGCATTCTTTCACTTATAAATCATCCTCACATCCCTCTATCATTAATCCACAAAACTTGCCCCTAGTATAGAGTTGATCATTTCCAATATTAGAGTATACCCCTAGTGTTAAGGGTAACCCTTTCAAATCACGATCTCTTAAGAACATGCCCCTAGTGTAGGGGGTAATCTCTTGGCATGGGTATAAAGAATGAATTCATTTAGGCACAACGGGGTTAGCAAGTGGAAATAATCTCTCATTGTAAAAAGGGTAGCAAAAATATGGCTTCTTATCCCTTCAACCTTGATTGCTTAACCTTTCCAGACCTAGGTTAGTCTTTTCATCTCATCAAGTTCTCGTCATCGTAGTGTTATCCATGTGAAACAGCAATTTATTCATTTGTTGAGGTCTAAAAAAAAAAAAAGATCACAGTGCCCAAGCCCAAAGAAGTGAGCCAAGCCCAAAAGAAAATAAGCCAAGTCCAAGGAAGTAGGTGCAAGGGCACCACGAAAGAAAAAGAAATGACAGGCCCAAGAGGCTTGAAGCCTAAAAGAAGAAGCATCAAGAAGGAAAAGAAACCCACGCCAAGAGATTAAAGAAAAATAGCCAAGATCCTCAGCAACCACCAAGAGGCGCGGATCCTTCCAGGTGCATAAGCACAGTCAAAGGAAGATTAAGACAGTTCGAAAGAAAAGGACAAGAAAAGAAAATTAGAAACAGAGTAGAAGCCACAAGCGCCAAAAGACCGAGCAAAAAAAGAGGAAATAACCAACGACCTCTCATGGCGTAAGTGGGAAGCGTCTCGGGGAACCAGAATGGAGAAGTACGAAAAGGGGAATGGCAACAGGCGACTTTCAAATCGGTAGAATGGGATTCCACCCAGATGGGAAAAAGGGCATAAAGGGAGAACTACCAAACGGTGAGATCGAGAAGGGCATACCTCAACACATCCCGAAGTAGGTAACCAGCCATGGACTTTCAAATGAATCAAAGCTGAAAAGAGGGAGAGAATGAAAAAAATGGGAAATAGAACCTACCGAGTGATGGGCACGGAACAGGCTCTGTTAACCATAAGACAAAACAAGGGAACCAATGGTTCCCTGGGATGCCAGAACTTCACTATAAAAGGAGGGGTAGGTTACGAAGAAAAAAAGCAGAGATTTTTGGAGAGAAAAAAATATCAGTAAAGATTTGTAAAAGAAGAGAAAACTGAGGGAAATTTAATAACATTGTCTTCTCGGTATCCTGTGAAAGCCATTATTGCACATACTCGGATTCAAAAAAAATCAAACTTTGCAAGTCTTGAAGGTTGAAATAGCCATTCAAGACTGTAATTTTTGAGCTTGCTTGAACCTTGTATCACGTCTTAGTGAGCATACTGTAACCATAACAAAGGAAATCTTAATGAAATATGTCTCAATGATTTAAGGATCCTTATAACATTGCTTTGTGTTCTTTATTGATCCTGTTCTCTGCAATTTATTTTGCTGTTTTGATATGTCTTTCAATACGAATATCCTTGCTTGTCATTTACGTGTATTGTAGGAAGCGTGTCCTGTGTATTACTTGATTCTTAAAAAGCCTGTTAGCTGCAGTGAGTCAAAGCCCGGTCCACCAAACCACAACTTATCTAGGCCCGAGATCCTTGGGCCTGAGCGTCACAAAAAAGGCGCTCTCACATTTTGGCGATTTCACTGGGGACTGGGCAAAGAAGAGGGAGGAAGCAATCCCTTCACAAAGCTTGCCTCCAAGACAAAGAAACAGCAAAGGAACTAATGTGCCACCTACAGCCTCTGAGCTTGTGGGAGAAAACGAGGTAGCTTCTAGACAAAGAGGTGAGGTACCCTTGGTAGAACAGGAGGTTGTGTCAGGACAGAGACACACAAGGCAGGAACCAGACCTCATGGCTAGGATGACAGCAATGTTGAAGGATCTGGAGCAAGAAGTTCGCCTTCTCAAAGAAGGCAGGACATAGGAAATCAGGGACAATGTTCCCCCTGCTAGTAACCAAGATGGAACGCAGCCAGAAGGAGGGTCAGTAGTGGAAGGGAGAGCCAACCCTCAATACTTAACACTGGCAGATGTCAATGCCCTCCTAAAGTAAGAAAGGGAAAAACTTTTGGGGATCCCCAAGCAATTCTCTTGGGATCCTCCGTTCCCTTCAGAACTTCTTGGCAAACCATACCCTAAGGGGTATGAACCCCCAAAGTTCCATCATTTCGATGGAAGAAGTGGAAGTGTTGTGGAACACGTGAGTAGGTTCATTCACACTATGGGCCACTATGTAAGAGACAGAGAACTATGTCTAAGGGAATTTGCCAAATCCTTAGTGGATAGGGCATACACTTGGTACACCACGCTAAGACCAGGGTCCATCAAAACCTGGAATGAAATGATGGAAAGATTCTGTGCCAAATATTATCCCAGTGAGGACTAGATCACTTTCCAGAACCTTCAGATGGTAAGGCAGAGATTTGGAGAGGATCTCGTCCAGTTTATTAAAAGATTTGAAGATGTGTCCCTAGATTGCTATGGAGACCACGAAGAAAAGGAGCTCGTGGAAACCTGTATAGCTAACATGCTTTTCAATTATAGGCTCAACCTTGAAAATCTGTGTATCACGCATTTTGCTGACTTGCTGCAGAGGACCAGAAAGACAGTACAAACTATGAGGACAAAAAGGATGCCTGTGTCCCAAGCTATGACAGCATCCGTAGGAGAGAAAAGGAAGAGGCCAGATGGGAAGGTGTTCGAGGAACCACCGGTAATCCCATGTACAGCTGAAGAGTTAAACCATGTCTTAGACAAATAGGTCAGAGATGGAGTTGTTAGGCCATTTACTGTGTCCAGGCTGCCAACGGAAGAAGAAAGGAAGAACCCTTTATTTTGCAGAATCCATAATTATGTCAAGTATTCCACCAAAGATTACTGGACCCTTCGCAGACTATTCCACAAGAAGCTAAGGGAAGGAACCCTGGAACTCACTTAGAAGGAGCCAGAAGTGCAGAGAAACCCCTTGCCTAACCACAAAGGGAAAGGGATGGTAGTAGTAGTAATCCATGGGAACTCGGCAGAAGCAGGAGAATCCGAAGGATCCTTCCACCCGAGCATAGTCAGGACCCTCCAGAAGAATCCCAAGTTTAGGTCACTATTCAACCAACTGGGATTTGGACCAGAAGCAAGAAGGGTGGCCATAGAGTCTCTCATGAGCATAGCAGCAGATTTAGGAATGGAATGCTTTACAGCAGAGTCAAATGCTAGTCGAGCTTTCCTGGAGACAACCAATGCAATAACCTTCACCAATGAAGACATGGAGATTGAACACCCAGACCACCGCAGACCCCTTTATCTAATGGCCACCATAAATGGTGTCCAAATCAGAAAAGCACTGGTGGACACAGGGGCGTCACTCAATCTCATAACCTTGAGTACCTTGGAAGCTATGGGCTTGGTTAACAGAAGGATCCTGGGGGCTCCCATGGAAATAATAGGATTTGGAGGGTCGGTGGAATCAATAGAAGGATACGTACAACTAGCCTTAAAGGTAGGACCAATAGTAGCCCTGACAAGGTTTCATGTGATTAATGCAGAAGTATCTTACCATGTGTTGTTGGGACACCCGTGGCTCCATAAACATCATCTTATTCCATCTACGTTCCATCAATGCATTAAAGGGAGACTGAATGGGAGACCCGTGAGAATCCCTGCCAACCGTAACCCTTTCAGCCAAGGAGAAGTAAACTTTGTAGAAACAATGTTCTATGATGAGTTAGAACCAAATGACGAGAGCCCTGCCCTAGGCACTCCAGGGGCACCTATCCTAGAAGTAGAAGAAGGAGGGAGGGGCACCCGTGACCTGAGGAATCTTCTGGAAAGAAAAAGACAAAAAAGGGAGCTCAGCTCTTCAGGATCCCGAGAATGTGTGGTGGTAAGAGAACCCGGAGGGAGGCTAATCTACCGTTTGTGAAGGTGCGCGAGACCTGAATGCATTATGCAGAAAGGTCCCGAACCACCAAGCTGCATGATGGCCCAAGAAGAAATCCCAGAAGAACCAGTCAAGGAAGCCCAAATTTAGCCTAAGGAAGAATTAAAGGAAATAGATTTGGGAACCGAGTTGGGATCCCGAAAGCCTGTCTTCATTAGCAGTCAACTGGTGGCATAAGAAAGGGAACAATTGGTAGCCTTACTTCAGAAATACAGAGATGTGTTCGCATGGACCTATGATGAAATGCCTAGTTTAGACCCAGGATTGGTAGTTCATTCTCTCAATGTGGACCTAGGAATGAGGCCAGTAGTTCAACCGGCTAGGGTCTTCCACACCGAGGTGGAAGCTCAAATAGTTCAAGAGGTCAAAAAGTTGCTAACAGCTGGTTTTATCAAACCCATCCAACACCCAAAATGGCTTTCCAATATTGTACCTGTGAAGAAGAAAAATGGTCAGATCTGTTGCTACGTGGACTTTCGCAACTTGAATAAGGTGTGCCCTAAAGATGAATTCCCCTTGCCCAATATCGACCTCCTTGTAAATTCAGCTGCAGGAAGCTTAATGTTCTCATTTATGGATGGGTACAGTGGGTACAACCAAATCCGCATGGCTGCCAAAGATGCAGAGAAGATGGCATTCAGAACCCCAATCAGGAACTTTTACTACACTGTAATGCTCTTTGGCCTCAAAAATGCAGGGGCTACGTATGGAAGATTATGTAGATGACATTGTGGTCAAATCAAAGACCAAGGCAGGACACTTCCAAGTACTTGAGCAAGTTTTTGAAAGATGCAGGAAGTACAAACTCCGCATGAACCCCATGAAATGTGCCTTCGGGGTGTCTGTTGGAAAGTTCCTTGGGTTTCTGGTACATCACAAAGGCATAAGTGTGGATCCAGCCAAGGCCACAGCCATCACCACGATGAGAAGACCAACTACCGTGAGGGAACTCAAAAACTTCCTAGGAAGGGTCTCCTATATTAGGAGATTTGTGCCTGGTTTGGCCTCAGCTACGGCAGGTCTATCCAAACTATTGAAAAAGGGAACTGGATTTACTTGGGGAACGGAACAACAGGAGGCTTTCCAAAGAATTCAGTACATCATGAATCATTTGCCCACCCTCCAGGCACCAGTACGTGGGCGACCTCTGCTGTTATACTTAGCATCAAATTCCCAGGCAATAGGACCTTTGCTGGCACAAGAAGACGACCAGGGGAATGAGCATCCTATTTACTATGTAAGCAGAACATTCAAGGATACCGAGACCAGGTACCCCAGAATAGAGAAAGCTTGCCTAGTAATCATCTACGCGTCCCAAAGGCTAAAGAGGTACTTCTCGGCTCACTAGATCCTTTTGATGACCAAGTCCCACCCCATAAAGGCACTCCTACACCAACCCCTTCTCACGAGAAGAATAGCACAATGGCTAGTCTTGCTCTCTCAATATGACATAGGCATCAGAACTCCCAAGGCCGTCAAAAGCCAGGCCATAGCAGATCTGCTGGCTCAGTTCCCAGGAAAGGAGGAAGGCCCACTGAGTGAAGAAATCCCTAGTAAGGTGGTAGTAATAGAGATCCCAGGAAAGAAATGGACCATAAGGTTTGACAGGTCAGCCACGACAACTTCAAATGGGGTAGAAATTGTACTAAGTTGTGAAAATGGGGACACCATACCCTTGTCTTTCAAGCTTGGTTTCTCGTGCTCTAATAACGCAACTGAATATGAGGCATACTTAACCGGGCTGACTATAGCACTCAATATAGGAGTAAAGCATATGAGAGTGTTGGGAGATTCCAATCTTGTAGTTTCCCAAGTAAAAGGTGACTTCAGGTTACGGGAACAAAACTTAGCAGCCTACAGAACTTGGGCATAAAGGCTGGAGCTGGAATTTCAGACCTTTAGCATAGTATACACTCAAAGAAGTGAGAACAGGTTTGCTGATGCGCTCGCCACTCTGGGATCCCAAATACCATTCAAAGGAAGAGACATGCTGATAAAAATAGGAAAGCACGAACATTCTGTTGTAAGGATCCTCCAAGGTACCCCGAAGAGTCCAAACAGTGGGATTGGAGGAGCGAAGTCAAAGAAAAGATGAAAAAGGCAGGACCCGAAGGGAACATCAAAGAACTAAAGGATTACACTCAGATAGAAAGGGAATTGTATAGAAGGTTGCCAGGTGGAATCTTGTCCAGGTGTATCACTGAGAAGGAAGGAAAGCTGAAGCTAGAAGAATTACATACCCAAGCTTATGGAGTTGCAGAAAAGATCAGGCTATATAGAAGGATGCAACGCATGGGGTATTACTAGCCAAATATGAACAAGGAGGTAGCAATTATACAGGAAAAATGTCAGGAGTGTCGTTTGGCAATAGATAAGGAAGAAAGCTATGCTGTGTTTGTTGTAGAAGATTGGCGAGTTCCTTTCATAGAATACCTGACTCAGGAGATCCTGCCAACTGACAGGACACTAGCCCACAAGCTCAAGAAACTAGTGGACAGGTATTTCCTGCAGAACGACATCTTATTCAAAAAGGGATACAGTGGGGATCCCCTAAGGTGCCTGGGGCCAAAAGAAGCTAGAAAAGTAGTCAGGGAAGTTCATATCGGTGATTGTGGGAGTCACTCGGGGAAAAGAAGGCTGTACAAGCAATTATTGTTGTTGGGATATTACTGGCCAACAATGAAAAGGGACTCTGAGGAGCTAGTCAAAACATGTCATGCCTGCCAAGTCCTGGGAGATGCAATTCACACTCACCCAAATGCTCTACAAGATATGATGACACCATGGCCTTTTCACACTTGGGGGCTTGATCTCATAGGGCCTATAAACCCTCCATCCAACGGTTACATATGGATCTTGGCAGCCACCGAGTACTTTACAAAATGGGTAGAGGCCATCTCTTTGAAAAAGGCCACTGGAGCAGCCGTAGTAAATTTTATTCAAAACCACATCATTACAAGGTTTGGGATCCCCAGAAGATTGATCAGTGACAATGGGACCCCATTCATAAATAAAGACATGAAAGGGTTAACTGAAGCATATCACATCAAACATGGAAGGTCTACCCCATACTACCCACAAGGAAACGGCCAAGCTGAGGCTACCAATAGGGTAATGTTGAAGATCCTCAAGAAGATGAAGCATGAGTATGGAGGGAAATGGAGTGATCATTTGGCAGATGTACTCTGGGCATGTAGGAGCTCTGTAAAGACAGCCACAGGATTCTCGCCATTTTCCCTAGTCTATGGAACAGAAGCTATCAACCCCGTGGAATTAGTTATTCCTACACCAAGGGTAGTTCTTGAAGAAAGCCAAGAAGAAAGTGAGAACGCAAACAATGAAAGAAGGCTGGCAGATCTAGAAGGGGTAGAAGAAGAAAGAGAGCTAGCCAAGAAAAGAAGCCAGAGGTATCAGTAAAGAATGACTAGAGCATATGCACAAGCAGTATGCCCAAGGATGTTCATTGAAGGGCAATTGGTACTAAGGATGGCAGAGCACGTAAGGAGGAACCTACCAGGACCCTCCAAGTTCACCCCAAAGTAGGAAGAACCCTACATCATCAGTGCAGCCCATGAAAGTGGGTATTATTACCTTACCAAGGAAGATGGGACAGTCCTAACAGAACCCATAAATGGGAAATGGTTGAAACAATACTACACATAAGGACGAAGGGATCTCAGCATGTCAAGATCCTTTTACCAGCTTCACAACCCGCTAAGTGTTTTTGTTTTTCTCTTATTATTTCTTTTAGCTTTTGTCATGAATTCTCGTATAAATGATTTTGTTCAAGAACCTATGATAGATTGACGCTCTATGGTCAATACTATATTAAATGATTTTCTCTATGTTCTTTAAAAGATGACCATATTTTAATGAAGTTCTTTTTTCTTCAACATTTGAGTTTTCTTTAAATACTGCAAAGTCCAAGTTTGGACAGATTTAAGGAAGGATACCTGAGTCAAAAAGAAAAAAAAAAAAGAGAAAAAGGTATGTAATGCCCTTTTACACATGGCCCAGGATTCACCTCACAGATGATTTCAAATACCCCACAGATAGTTCCAAGCGCATAGGTCTAGGATCACAGGAAAAAGTAAAATGCCCAAGATACCTAGCCTAGCACATTGGCAAAAGGGGGAACCTGTCAAAGTTCATGAACTGGGACCGTATCTCAAAAATATACATAAAAAAAAAATGAAAGAAGGAAAAGATACCCAGTGTACCCAATTCAGTACTTGCACAATAAAGTAACCACCGGGTACCTGGTCTAGAACCTACAGTGAAGCCTATAGGAACCATGGTCCAAGACTCAGGAAAGAAAAGAGAAAAGTCATGTATCAAAAAAAAAAGAACATGTATCAAAAAAGAGGGCAATGTATCAAAGAGAAAAGCAGATCCACATACTAAGAAATTAGAAGTAGTCTTGAAACACAAACACAGAGCTCAAAAAAAAAAAAAAAAGAGTAGTGTTCAAAAAAAAAAGAAACTTATACAACCCCAAATTGTTTATACGGGTCTAAAAAGAAAGGGAAGAAAGCTAAGGAATGAGGTCGGCCAACAAAGAGCCATCTGGAGGAATGATAGGCACAGTCAAAGAAGAAAGAATTCTCTGCCGCTTGACCTTCAAATCTTGCAAAGCCTTGTGAGCATGAGCCAAAGTTTCCTCAGCAACAACAATCTCAACATTTATGCTCCTGGAGGTTTGCCTCTGAAACAACATGCGGGCCAACAGGCGCAAGTGATCCAGCAAAAAAGACAAATTGAATTTGGCCTCTAGAAGGTCTAGGACCACCCCTCTCCACTCCAAAAGCCTTTCTTCAGATAAAGAGTTCATAGAAGAATTCCTCAACGAAACCAGCACAGCATATAGCAACTCCATCAAAATATTACCCAGAAAAATGCCTCCCCTAAAACCACTGGTGAAATCTCCGTGACTCTTGAGCAAACTCTCTAACAGTGGCAGGCCTTCAACAGGCATAGAGAAACGCATAAAGCTGCCATAAGAAGACCCAAAAGAGTAGAAGTGGCTGGCAGGAAGGCTGTTAAACTCCATAAGGTCAAAACGAGCTAGGAATGAGGAAAGCCTTGAATCAAGATTTGGGGCAGCCACTCCCGAAGCGTCCCCCATCGCTGTGTCCCCGCCTGCAGAGACTGGAAAAACTTGCAACCTTTTACTTTGACTGAAGATCAGCAATTTGAACGAATCTCACAATTCCCTTAGGAATAGCAAGCTCAGAATCTCTAAAGCCTGTATCAATATTTGTAAAATAAAAGAAAAAGGAAGAACATATTTAGTCTTAAAAAAAAAATAAAAAAAAAAAGAGAAAAGAGGAGCGAACCAATACCAGCTTCTTGAGGCAGAGCCTCTTCCTCCTGATCCTCTGATTTCCTCGAAGATTCTGGGAAAGGACATAAAGCAAGTTGAAGAAAGGATGAAAAACCTGTGGCATAATGGCTAAAGGAAGGAAAATATGCAGGGGGTTTCACCATGGAAGAAGAAAAAGAAAAGAGGATAGGGAAAGAAAGAAAGAAAAAGGGAACACAGTGGAAAATAATTCGCACTAACCTTCTGAGTTTTCTGATTCCAAGGAGGAGGCAACACTAGGAGCAGACCTCACACTAGCTTGACCTAAAAAGGAGAAAGGAAAGAAGAAATTCAAAAGAACGGGGAACAAAGAGAAATAGAGATGAAACACTATTTTAAAGGGAAATACGGCTCACATGTTTGTTTGGATAAAGGTGTGTCTCCCAAAGTCTCTTTAACTGACAATGTTTGAGGAAATACGATTCTGATGGGACTAGGAGTACGCTCAAGCTGAGGACTTTGAGATGCAAGGATCTTAGAAGCTTCGGGATCCTGAAAAGCCTGGGCACCCTACGTCGATTGCCCGGTCTCCTCAGCCAGACCACCACTAAGGGGCTCCTCCTCCATAACAGGAAATGCAATAGAAAGGGTTATAACAGCTTCTTCTTCCAGAACCTTGTCGGTCATAGGAGGGGATACCTCCACCTAAAAAAAAGAGGGGAAGTAGTAATAAGTGAAGACAACGGGGTGATACAAACAACACAGTACCAGAACAAACGAAGAAACATGAACAAGGAAAATACATACCACGTCATCACTAGAAGATTGGCTTTTGCCCTTCTTGAAATCAGACTTGCGTTTAGACTGCAAAGGAAACAATCACTCGTCAGCAAAGAGGAAGTAACTGCAACAATATGAACAAGTGAGAAAGAGAGAAGAAGGAAAGAGGTCTTGCCTTTCTCTCTCTCTCTCTACAGATTCTCTGGAGGTCTTTTGCTTACTACAAGTACGCCCAGAGGGTCCTAAGGGGGGCTGGGATACAAAATCAGAGGATCCTAAAGAACTATGGACTAAAGCAGTCACAGGAACCTGGAAAAAAGAAGACTCTACCTTGGTCTTCTTCCGAGTCCTTGAAGTCAAAGGTTGCCCGATCTCTTTGTCTTCTGGGGATACCAAATGTGTCTAAGACTTCCCAATTTTTCTTCTTTTCGTCTCAGGACCAATCTTCACACCCTCTGTACTTTCCTCAACATCAATTGTTTTTGTCTTTTCCGGCTTGACATCCTTGCCTTTACCCGAAGCAGTAGCAGCACCTATTGTCTCCATTGCACCTTTCTTAATAGGTACTCCAGAGGAAGTACCAATAATGAGACTGCAACCCAACCAAATTCCAGGAAAATCTTGTGCATAAGTCACCCAACCTCCCCTGGAGGTATGCCATTCTGCAAACCCAGTCTTGCTGCTTACGGCAGCAGAAACAATCCCAGCAGTAGGAAGGGATAAACGCCTATTGGATGTCGGAGCAGAGGCAATACCAAGACTTGGGGTTTCCCGAACTAAACCAGAGCCAACATCGTCGACAAAAGACTTTTGTATTCTTCTCCAATAACCAGTATAGCCACTGGAAGTAAAAACTCCTCTCTGGGAGTTAGGTACTGCAAACTGGGGGCTCCTCCATGACCAATAAGAAAAGGCCTGCAGCCTCAAGAAAGGATCCAAAGAAGGAAGGGACGGCACTATGTCCTTAAAAACTGGAGGAATGTCTTGGTCAAAACCAAACTGCCGGAGCACCCGATGTGCTGAATAATGGGTATATCTTGGACCACTCAAAGAGGGCACAGGAAGCCAAAAGGGGCTAATGTAAGCAAGATAAGCCAGACTACCCTCATCACCACGACGCAGGTCAAAAGTATTACCTGTAGAAGATAAAAAGGAAGACAACACAGAATCACACGCAAAGCCAGGGCCAAACTCACGAGGAGATCTCCAATGTAAGTTCCCTGCTTGATCAAATAACTCAACAAGATTGAGGCCACCACCTTTCAAGCTAATCCAATGAAAAATAATGGGAAAAGCATCAGTCAAATTGCCACAAAGACCCTTCACTATGTCAGGGGATCCTTGGAATTTATCCTTTACAAACTTCAAGTTCCTGCACTTGGCCAAAGTAGCTGCAGAATGGTCACACATAAAAATCTGAAGGATAGCACAATGAAGAGACGAGGTAATCACATAACAAGAATCACTCTCGGCCTCATCTCCATGAAGCTGATCCAATTGAGAATAAACATGACCCAAAAACAGAGGGGCTAAAGGATATTGGATACCTCGAGCCATCTTGATCGCTAATGGAAAAAAGGAAGACTTAACCCCGTACCCAGGGAACTCGCTGAACAAGAACTTGCTAAGCCAAAATGCTAGAAAACCAGCCCACCTCACTTCCTTATTCTTCTCACAAGAAAGGGTCATCACCCATCTCCCCATTCTAGCCGGCTTACCACCAGGAGAGGCAGTATGACCGCCAAAATGGCCAAACAGTTTATCTTCCACCACAAGATCCTCTTTAGAAAGGTTGATATCAAAGGGACTCTCATCACCAAACACCAGGAGAAGGAAGTTATTAACCACATCCTCCAGGGTAATCGTCAACTCACCAACAGAAAAGAAAAAAGTATGAAGGGAAGGGCACCAACGGCGTACCCGATGCCTGAGCCCCTTGGCGTCTCTAAAACCCTCAAGATTTCTGAAAATTTCCACCGCCTTTAGGATACCAGCACTCTCCAGGCGACCCACAAACTCCACATCAGACAATTCCTTGTCTACCCAGATGGGCCAGCCTTGGATTTTTCCCGAAACAAAATCAAAAAAGATAGGCACCGCCTCTCGAATTCCTTGTCTAATCTGAAGGTCGAAAATCTCTCTAGGGTCTGGAACCTGGGCGGAACCAGCAAAACCCATTTGGCCAGAAAACATCCAGGCATGAGGAGACGGAGGAGCCTCGCCATGAGATACCTGAGGAAAAAATGGACTGGAAGAGTACCAGGGGTCCCGTAAAGGGAAGGCCGGACGTTCAGAAACTTCGTGAGAATCGCTCGGAGAGGAACTAGAAGAACCTTCGCCCTCAGAAGGGCTTGGGGTGCGCTCTCTTCTTTTTCGGGAAGAAGAAGAAGCCATTGGAACAAAGTGAATAATGAGAAGAAAAAGGGATTGAAAGAACGAAAAAGGGGAAGACGGAAATAACAGAGAGAAAAAAGAGACCCAAGAATGAAAGACTCAGAGAAGCAAAGTGATAATGTGAAATGGCCACAATAAAGGCACAAAGAGCAGTTGGAGAAGACAGTGTATGGAAAGACGCGCCAGTTGCCAAAAAAATTTAATTTTTTAAAAGGGATTAATTAGCAGTTATTAATGGAAGTTACGGGAAACGAGAAAAGTGGGTAAAGGGATTTTACTCCAAATACTCAATTGCCACGCAAAGAGGAAACTATAAAATGAGAGAACACAACACACAGTAAAGGACTAAGGTGACCAAAAAGCAACAGGAAAAGTCGGGATCCTGAGTAAAGAAAGAAGGGGAACCCAGGGGGAAATTAAAAAAAGATCCTACGAAAATTTAAGAAAACCAGAATTACTCACGCGTGGGCTTCAGGCAACCCACGAGCTCGGGGGGCTAAATGTTGAGGTCTAAAAAAAAAAAGATCACAGTGCCCAAGCCCAAAGAAGGGAGCCAAGCCCAAAAGAAAATAAGCCAAGTCCATGGAAGCAGATGCAAGGGGACCACGAAAGAAAAAGAAATGACAAGCACAAGAGGCTTGAAGCCCAAAAGAAGAAGCATTAAGAAGGAAAAGAAACCCACGACAAGAGATTAAAGAAAAATAGCCAGAATCCTCAGCAACCACCAAGAGGCGCGGATCCTTCCAGGTGCATAAGCACAGTCAAAGGAAGATTAAGACAGTTCGAAAGAAAAGGACAAGAAAAGAAAATAAGAAACAGAGTAGAAGCCACAAGTGCCAAAAGACCCAGCAAAAAAAGAGGAAATAACTAGCGACCTCTCATGGTGCAAGTGGGAAGCGTCTCGGGGAACCAGAATGGAGAAGTACGAAAAGGGGAATGGCAACAGGCGACTTTCAAATCGGCAGAATGGGATTCCGCCAAGATGGGAAAAAG
This sequence comes from Quercus lobata, assembly GCF_001633185.2. Classification (NCBI taxonomy): domain Eukaryota; kingdom Viridiplantae; phylum Streptophyta; class Magnoliopsida; order Fagales; family Fagaceae; genus Quercus; species Quercus lobata. The sequence goes on along the minus strand of NC_044905.1, from coordinate 43,898,247 downwards.
GGCAAAAAGGGAGAATTGCCAAACGGTGAGATCGAGAAGGGCATACCTCAACACATCCCGAAGTAGGTAACCAGCCATGGACTTTCAAATGAATCAAAGCTGAAAAGAGGGAGAGAATGAAAAAAATGGGAAATAGAACCTACCGAGTGATGGGCACGGAGCAGGCTCTGTTAACCATAAGACAAAACAAGGGAACCAATGGTTCCCTGGGATGCCAGAACTTCACTATAAAAGGAGGGGTAGGTTACGAAGAAAAAAAGCAGAGATTTTTGGAGAGAAAAAAATATCAGTAAAGATTTGTAAAAGAAGAGAAAACTGAGGGAAATTTAATAACATTGTCTTCTCGGTATCCTGTGAAAGCCATTATTGCACATACTCGGATTCAAAAAGAATCAAACTTTGCAAGTCTTGAAGGTTGAAATAACCATTCAAGACTGTAATTTTTGAGCTTGCTTGAACCTTGTATCACGTCTTAGTGAGCATACTGTAACCATAACAAAGGAAATCTTAATGAAATATGTCTCAATGATTTAAGGATCCTTATAACATTGCTTTGTGTTCTTTGTTGATCCTGTTCTCTGCAATTTATTTTGCTGTTTTGATATGTCTTTCAATACGAATATCCTTGCTTGTCATTTACGTGTATTGTAGGAAGCGTGCCCTGTGTATTACTTGATTCTTAAACAGCCTGTTAGCGGCGGTGAGTCAAAGCCCGATCCACCAAACCACAACTTATCTAGGCCCGGGATCCTTGGGCCTAAGCATCACAAAAAAGGCGCTCTCAAATCATTCAATTTCTCTTTCTTATCTTTGAACCCACTCATGGTTCGTGCTTTAAGGATTGCTCATCCTTGTCATTCTTGCGTACTCTCTCACTTGATCGAAGTCTTTTTTTTTTCTCTCTCACCCTTTTTCTCACTTCGATGCTTGCTCTTTATGATTGAATGAACTAAGACAATCTTATCTTTTGATTCCTTATTTGGATTAACCAATGTTTTAGGTTTAAGGATTCATTCATTTCAAAACTAGCAACAAGAGATAACATAATACACATCATATTTGAATGACCATCATTATTGAAAGCGAAACAACATTGATTTGAAAATTCAAATGGAAATACTCAACAATAAAACAAGGGAAAGACTTGACAACACAACATTAAGAAGGACTCTAAATGACTTGACGAATTGAAGACATAATAATTGAAAAAGACTCAACATAATTGAAATGGCTCATCCTTTAGCAAAGGTATTCTCATGGATCAAATCTCTTAAGCACATCCCTTCATTCGATCTTGCTTCATCTCTAGCATCTTGGCTTGGCAATCACTCAACCATCAATTAAATCTTGAATCTCATGCTTCAACCTAAAGCAATTATCTATCTTGTGTCCTAACTTTTGGTGAAAAGCACAACACTCATTCATGTTCCAAGTGTTTAGGATTGGAGGTGGAAGAAGGGTAGGCTTAAGCGGCTTATGGTAATCCTTCGTAGATAAGATTTCAAAGGCCTCTAATAACGATATGTGAATGTCATCAAATTCCCTTTTCTTTTTGCGAGTGTCATTGGCAATAACTTTCTTTCTTTATTTTGGCTTGCCAAAAACATCCTCGACTTGTGGGCCATTTATTCCTTCAAGCCTTTGTAGTTGAGTGCTTACATCCTTCATTAGCTCCTCTATGCAGACAAGTGTCTTGTTCATGACATCGATACTTTCATTCATGCTCTTCATTGCCTCTTGTTCCTTAGTGAGTAGATCTTGATAAGATTAGGGATGTGCTTTAAGATTATCTTAAGTGTTCCTGAAAATAAATTTGATCAAATAAACATGTGCTCACAATGTCTTTAAAGTTTTGGACCCAACATCTTAATCAACTTTTCTTTCTTGCATCAACTTGTGGACTATATGTATGCCACATTCGTATTCTATGTCTTGTATCATTTCATTATCTTGGACTTAGAAATAGAATGAGCTACATCAATCTTTCAAAATTCATGCTTTTCCCCCATGCTTAAAGCCCAATTACTTCATTCACACATTTCACTACCTCATCTTTCCTCATTTTATTTCAAGCCCAACATTCTTTCTTTTTTTCTTTGAGCTTTGAATCCAATTATAAGTCACTCATCTTGCCCTCTTATCCTCATTTGGGCTTAAGCATAGATTGTTCATGAATTTTTCAAGGTTAATCCACATCTTGTGCTCTATTTGTCCTTATGAAAATGGTCTCATCAAAGAATTTAAACACAAAGATCAATGCCCCATTTATAATGCATGCCCATCATGCTTTGGAAAATTTCTTGTGAAAAACTTGTTTGAACTTGTATTTAAAATGAGCCATGACATTTAGAAGTCCACATCCTTTCCTTTTTTTTTGAAGAAAAAAAAAGTGACCAAGTTTTATCTCAACACATCAAAATCTTTTACTTGTCCCATTACAAAGTCTATCTTGAATGTTCACTCTCTCCCCTTATGAGGGCCTTACCCCTAGTTTCAAAAGTTTGATCCATTTTTATCTTTCATTCTCAAATGGGCCTTGCCCCTATTTCAAAGAGTTTGGTCAATTGGTTCAAAAAGATTTCCTCTTTTAATCCTTATTGGACTGTTGGTGAGCCAAGCCTACCCTTGTCTTTAGGTTTTAGGGTTTCAAAATTTTCCCAAAGCACGGATGGATTCAACTTCTTTTCAATAAAGCCTATAACATACTCATGATCTTGGGCTCTCTTACTTTTGAAAAAGATTTTTGAATTTTGACCCAAAAGCTAGGGTATGTTATGACTTTATGGCCCAATGCCTCCCTCCAAAGTCTATGGTATACTCATGATCTTAGGCCCTCTAGATTTGAATTTTTTTTTTTTTTTTGAATGGGCCAAAAGCTTAGGGTATGTCATTGCTTTGTGGATCATCTTTTTTTTTGAATTTTTATTTATTTATTTTTTGAAAACTTTTCATTTTTCTTATTTGAAAATTCATGTCTTCAAAAAAATATTTACAATAGATTTTTTTTTTTTTAATTTTTTACTTGAGAAATTTTTTCTTTGCAAAACATTTCTTTTCTTGAATTCTTTTTCTTTGCAAAAGATTTTTTTTGAGAATTCCACTTCTAAAAAAAATATTTACAAAGATTATTTTTTTGAAAACTTTTCTTCTTTGGAAAAGACTTTCTTCTTTTCTTGAAAATATTTTTTGAAGTAGCCCTTTAGCTAGAACATATTTTGGCCCTCCTTTCAAAGCCTATGAATCTCTCATCATTTTGGGCATTGGCATACAACAAGGAGGCCCAAGATTAGGGAAGTTTATATTGACTTTATAGGATGTTCGATGCGATATCATAGCATATTTGTTACCCTAGACCCAAGGTTCTCCTTTTCAAGAGGCCTTTTGATTTGGGCTTATGATAGCAACTAGGCTATGGTCTTATGAACCTTTCAAGTTAAGATATACCTTTGGACTTTGGAATAAGTCTCTCATATGTGAGACCTTCTTTTCCTTTTGTGCCAATATCTTAAGGTATGCCATAACTTTTGGGTCATCCTCCAATTTTTTACATCTTTTATTTGTCTTTTAGAATTAGGTGAACACAAGATATATGGTTGAACAAACAAGGGACATAAAGGGTACCCTCTTATTGATATGATCTAGGATCTCTCTAAGTGGGGTAGGCTCCCTAGAGCTAAAGGGATAGATATGTAGGTCACTCACAACTAGGTGGACCATGATTATAATCGAGGGCCTAAGTAGACCTTTGTGGATTGGTGGCAAACTGTTAATGTACTCAAAGCCCATCATAGGTAATGGTACACAATGTGAGTTGGAGGGATGAACTTCAAAAGACTTGGGACTGAATGGAGCCTTCCATCTTCCCACTCATCACCAACTATGGAAAAAGGGAGAAGAGAACCAAGTGATGTGTGTGCAAACAAGTATTAAATGAGTCTTTCTTAAGGTTAAGACATAGGAAACATAGGAATTAAACTTACAATACCCAGCGGAGTCATCACTGTGGACACAACAGGGAGTGACCACCAAGTTTTTGCAATGGTCTAGGAACCATATATGTAGCGTCCTCTCGAGGAAGGACCATTGATCTTACAACAAGAGATATGGGTTCGAAGTTAGGGGATGGTCTTGGGAAGGTGTTAGGCACCTAAAATCGGCCAACCCTAAGGTTGGCTTCCTCTTATTGTGTCTTATGTCTTAACCTTATTAAAGGCATATTCAACACTTCTATACTCACACACATGCTAACATGCATCTAGTAAACAAACATGGCATCTTCATCCCAAAACCCTAACATACATCTATCATGGCATACACATCTCCTGGCATACATCTATCTTATCTCATCAGCAAGCACGTTCACACATCATAATCACTACCAATCAAGGGGATTAATCAAGCATATTCATCATGTTCATCAATCAATAAATATCATCATGCTCATCAACCAAATCAAACGCATGTTCATGTAATTATGCATGACTTATCTCACTTACCTCATAGAACCACAACACTTATACATCAATGCATGTTCATATTCATATGCATGTTCATGAGATTCAACCAAGATATAAACCCTAATTATCAATTCAACAATCAAAGCATGTGAAACATGTTATTCTACTAACCCTAGACCTAAACATGTGAAAAACTAGACTCAACAAGACCTAAACATGTGATTAAAATTAACCAAAACAAGTAAAATAGCAAGAACCTTAAATCTGGGTTTCTAGGCACGAGGATGCATACGCATACATGAGTATACATACACATACTGCCCAGAAACACAGTTTTAAAGCAAGCAACAAACAATCAATCAAATAAAACCTAGCATGCTTCTAATATATAATAAAACAACCTAAACTAACAACAAAGATATCAAAGATCAAGAAAAATAAAGATAAAAAAAAAAAAAAAAAAAAAAAAATCTATTCCTAAACATGCATTGGATCTAACAACAAACAAGAAAAACACTTAACACATCCAAACATGTTCATCAATATATCCAATCATATCAACTTTCCAATCAAAACATGATGAGATAAAAAAAAAAAAAAATCAAACAAAAAAAAAAACATATTTCTAAGTATGAATAACATATAAATTAACCAAGAACAACAAAAACACAAATTATAAGAGAACCAAATCAAAGAAAAGCTATGAAGAGAGACTCACCTTGCTATGGAACATAAACTTGATTGATATTTAACCGGCCCTTTAGTGCCTACACAATAAGATTCAATGAGATATCAAGGTAAATAGAAGATTTCAATAGTTTATAGGTAATCACAACTCAAAAACAAAATTAGTTTTGAAAAGGTTTTGAGAAATCCAATTAAGAACAAGTTTTTGCCTTAAAAATAACTAAAGAGAGGTTTTTTGAAAATTAAGAAACGTGCTCAATTTGTGTGTGTGTTTAGAGAAGATGAAAAATAGTTTTTAGAGAAGATGGAGGCAAAAATAAACTCACTCTAGCTAGCGTTTGAGTTTGGAGGCATAAGGATGTATATATATGTTTAAACTAGGGTTTTTAGGCTTACTTTTAGGGTTTTGGACGTTCCAAAGGATCTAGGGGCCAAGCCCGATCAAAGAGGGAGGCTTTGGGCCCTAAAACATGAAGTTTTGGGCCTCAGGAAAGTGGCCTACGTGTGCATGCATGCTCCCTGTGCACGCATGCGTCCCTAAAAACCTTAATTTTGACAATTTTGATGGCCCAACTTCAAACGGTCATAACTCACTCAACTTAAGTCCAGATTAGGAAAAATTTGTATTCAAATTAAAGCTTAGGATGTCGACTTTCCAATAAAATAAACCGCACTCAAAATTCCTTTGTGGATCAAAAGTTATGGTCAAAATAGTGAGCAAATGTCATTTTTCAGCATCATTTTCAAAGCGATTTGATCATTTTTGAGTTGTGATTACTTCCAAACTATCAAAATTACTTCAATTACCTTTTATAGACATGTCACACTCATCATTGGGACCAGGGAATAAAGTTTATTAACCGGGTACAAAATGAGGTGTCTACAAACACTCCTTTCTTTCGAGAAGAAGGAGAAGCCATGGAAGCACTCTTGTGGGAATGAACAAAAGAAGAAGAGAGAGAAGAAAAGGTAAGGACAAAGAAGACCCAAAATAGAGGGAGAAAGGTAATGTGAATCAGATAAAGCAAAGGGAAAGAGAAGAATCTTGAAGAAACTTTGGCCTTAGGAAGGGAGGATTTAGTGGAGGCAAGTGGGGGAAGTGATAGCAAAAATAATGGCGTGAAACAAAAAAAGAGGGAAAGAGAAAGTGTGGGAGAAAGAAGACAGTTGCCAGAATTTAATTCTAGGGGTTGGCTGATAGTTATTGATGGGAGTTATGGGGAAAATGGTAAGTAACGTAAAAAGAGGGAGGAGAAAAAGGAGGGAAAAACTAATCCAACTACCTACCTCCCTTTCAAAAAATAAACTACCACATCCCCTTAAAAATAGGAAGAAGTTGTGCAAACCCTAAAGAAAACATAAGGAGAAAGAACTCCTTTGAAAAGAAAAAGGATTCCTGAAAGGGGAGAAACGGAAAAGGATCCTTGGGAAGGAAGAAAGAGAAAGGGATCCTGAGGGAAGAAGGAGACTATTTGTTTTCTCACGTGTGGGCTACAGGTAACCCATGAGGTCGAGGGGCTAAATGTTGAAGTCCAAAATATCACAAGGAGCCAGGCCTATAGAAGTAAGAAAAGCCCTGTAGAGACTCAATTTTGCACCCATGATTTAATCAAGGAAGATGACTAGAGTGACCATCCATGTACAAAAACAAAATCATTCTTGCATCACATGCATCATTTTGTTCTCGCATCACATACATCAATTTTTTTCTTCCATTACATGCATTAATTCATTCATTTCATATCATGAAAATGATTTTGAGGTTTTAACGGTCGCGATAGTATGCCCGGTTTCCAAATCAGACCGTCAGATTGAAAGATATCCCATAATCAAGTTTGCACGGTCAGCATGCATTGTATGAGGTGAAACCGATCACATGTGATTAATTGAAATTAATTTTGATTGGTTGATGATTAAAATTAATTAAATGAATCTATGTGATTGGTGCAGTATTTTTCTTAAAGTAAGATTTGTTGCATGGAATTAAAACAAATAAGCTAATAATATTTAAAGACTGTGGATAATTAGGCTTTTGGGATAATCATATTCAAAATAATTATTTTAAAAGTCATAATTATCACTTTGAAATGAGGTTTATCATGAAAATAACTTTGAAATTCGTCCAAATACAGTCTTAGAGTTGGAAAACACCTCAAAAACGTGCTAATCAAGTAACAGATTTCAGATTCACGTTCTGAGGTACTTTTGGCCCAGAACTCAAAATTAGGACTAGGCTATTTCTAGAAAAGTTGTATAGAATCTAATTTTACTTCGGCTGTCAAAATTTTGTCTTAATCCGAATTTTGAGATATGATCAAAATACGAAACTGTTTCTGATCTGAAAAATCTGCTAACTCTTATCCAAATCTCTCTCTTTTTTTAGGGTTTTTCCCCATACGTTTTTTGCTTATTTTTTCAGCATTCCAACCTCTATAAATAGAGGAGGCATCTCATAATTCAGCACACCTTTCACCCCCAAGGAGAGCACACTTTTCAACCTCTAGAGAGAAAGACTTTCTTTTCGACACTCTGAGAGGTATACGTTTTTGACTCTCAAACCACCCATATTTTCTGATCCCCTCTCTTAGTGTTGCTACTTAAATTAGGGTTTTTAGGTTTCAAAGAGAATTGAACAAATTTCTTTAAACCCTAAAACATCCTCTCAAGAATAAAGAGTGCTCATGCAAGAGGTTGTTTCCTTCACCCTTTTTCTTATGATGTGATGATGCATGTTATATCTCTTTCTTTTTCAAATGTCAATAACATGAATTTTAAATTTTTTTTTTTTTTGTTAAAGCATGATTATTTTTTGTGATTGTTATAATCTTTTTCTTGAATGACAATAAATTTGCATGCGAATAATTATTTTTCTTAAAACAAAACAGATCTGCATCTTTATAAGATGTAGATCTGAATTTTCTCAATAATAAAACAAATCTTCATCTTTTCTAGATGTAGATCTAAATTTTTCTCAATATAAAAACAAATTTGAATCTTTTCTAGATGTATATCTGAATTTTTTCTCAATATAAAAATAGATCTACATCTTCTTTAGATGTAGATATGAGTTTTCTCAAACAAAAAGAAATCTACATTTTTATGAGACGCAGATCTAAATTTTCCTCACATCAAAACTAATTTGTATCTTTCTTAAGATACAAATGTAATTTTTCTTAAAACATATGCAGATTTTTGAAATAAAGAAAGAGATCTTGAATTGTTGTTTTGTTGTTTGTTTTGTTTGAGTCATGTAACATGAAATTATGTTGTGAATGGGATCCTCTTCATAAAAAATATGTCTTTTTCAAATATAGAAATAGATTTGATTTTTCTATTACATAAAAAGCCTTTTTTTTTTTTTTTATCTCTTAAAAAACAGATCTGAACTTTTTAACAAACCAAAAGACTTTTTGTTTTATAAATAAAAACAGATCTAAATTTTTATCTCCAAAAACCACTTTTTTTTATCTCACAAAACAGATTTAGTATTTCGACAAACCAAAATCAATTTATTTTAATCACCAAAACGTATCTGAATTTTTTAAAACAAAAGAAGAGATTTCATTCGTACATAAATTTGTGTGATTTAATTTTTTATTCACATGTTCAACATATCATTCATGACATGCATAAGAAATTACATTGGCCACAAGAGTTTAGAAGACTAGACTTTGTCTGGGCGGAATGGGTGCCTAACACCTTCCCATTCCGTAACCTAGCCTCCAGATTTAGCTTTTTGGTTTAGTAGATCTAACCTTATCTTTGTTTGTTTGGGGTAGAATGTAATTAGGACAACAAGCCATGTAAATATTTGGTAGATTGTAACTAGGACCCAAAGCTATGTAACTTTTCAATTTTCTAGATATGTAATTTTTATTCAATCAATGAAGAGAAAATTTCAGTCATGTATTTATTTATTTATTTATTTTTTATAAAAACAATAAGTGGTGACTTCATACCACTTACCCAAAAAGAGAGGTGCCTTAAAAGGTACCTGAATCTCTTTTTTGAGTGATGCTTTTCGTCTAGGTCTCTCACAAGCCCAACCCATGGAAATGAAAAGAAAAATGAAAAAAAAAAAAAAAGATTTAGCCTTTTAAAGTAGAAAAAAGGGGAAGCTTGGCCTATAAGAATAAGAAAATAAGTCTTAGGCCTTTGATTAAAAAAAGAAATGGAAAAGGAGACTTCGCCCAAGGGAATAGCAAAGCCATGATGCCTGAGAAAGTGCAAAAGAATGAGTAGGATCTAAACTAGATCACACAGGATCCGCCGACCATGGAGAGCAATCCTCGAGGAGAGTTGAAGGACACCAACCAACATGTAGACTGCTCAAGATATGACCTATTCACTTGAAAGGAGCACAGAGAGTGAAGAGGGTCTTGTCAACATCAATTCCCCACGACCCAAAAGAGAGGGATAGAGACAGATGGTAATCTTGAGACCAACACCTGTTGAAGGAACCTAAGACCTCGAGCAGGGTAGAATAGGTGAACTAAGAAAGGAAGGTGGTCAGGAGCCTTTCCAACCACACTATTAGCAAGGAGGAATCTAGCCCAATTTAGGGAAAGAAACTAGTTATGAGGAGTCAACATGAAAAACCTCAGAGCTATGAGATGTCCTTTTAAAGACATTGGGAAAAGAATGAGAAACCTTGACTTTAAAAAAGGATTTGGACTTACTTAGAAAGGATCTCACGTAAGAGGAAAGTCAGCAAATGGGCTTTCAGGTATCAACCCTAAGAAAGTGCAAATAAGAAAAGAAAAGGGAAAGGACCAGCCACCAATGTTTCAGATATAACATTGGTTCTGGTACCCAGAGCACAAAAAGGGAATGGATTGTTCTTCAAACAACACTATAAGAGGGGTAAGGCCGAATCCAAGAACATCAGAAAGAAAGCAAAAAAGCCTTTACTTAAGATAGAGTGAAGAGTGAGGCATTGTAAGGGATCCTAGGGCAATATTTGAGGATACACTTGGATTCATGGGGATTCAAATTTCACAAGTCTTGGAAGCCCAAAGAGAGTTATCCAAGTCTGTGATTTTTGAACTTTATTGAGCCTTGTGATATATCCCAGCAAAGTAGGACTCAATGTTCTCAAATACTCAATGTAATAAAACATAATCTCACTCTATTTAAGAGGATCCTTGTCATTCTATTTGCTTGTATCTTATTTTCCGTTCGTTGATTATTCACTCAACAAATAATATATATGTGTACATATATTTGTGTTGCAGGATTCATGTCTTGTGCGCAAATTGAGTAGTAAAATGGTCCAACAAGGTCACGGTGAGTCAAACCTAGTCCAACCAACAGTCAAACGCCCATCTTTGAAGGCCCAGGATCTGTTGTCCTCATTGGGCCTAGGTATCGTCCAAAGCAGGAACCCACACCCAGCAACTTATTGTTCATAAGAAAGCCATCTTAATAAAGATTTCTTACCTATATATAGCTTTTGATACATAGACCATCACGATTCAATGCAATGGACTTTAGTTTAGGCAAAGGAAGCTTCTTCTTTTATCTTTACTAACATCTTTTTGATCTTGTATTTTTATGGTTTTTGTGTTTTTAGAGATGAGAGACATAAAATTTTAGCAAAATTACATATTTAACGATGTTTTTAACAGAGATGAGTTATGGAACCTTAATTGAGTTATCCTCAGGTGGGTAAAGCATCAAATTTCAAATAACAGGTAGACAATTTAAATTTTGACCAAACCACAAGTGGGTAAGTTGTAATTTGCCCTTTATTTCTCCTATGATAGTTTAATTTGGCCTTTGTCCTCTGGATTAGGAAGTTGCTCTTGTGACACAAAGCCTATATTTACTTAGAGAACCCCAAAAATGTTTCCATTTATCTTTAAGCATTCTCTCTCTCTCTCTCTCTCTCTCTCTCTCTCTCTCTCTCTCTCTCTCTCTCTCTTTCTCTCTCTCTCATGGCATAATATAAATGCTTTTAAGATTCATTAGATGTGGTATCATTTACTACATAGGAAGTAAGAACTAATGTTTAGTTCTGCCCACCATATTTTGGCATCTTAGAGGGTTAATGAACAACAGATCATGTAGAAATCAAGCTGGCAACCGTGTTTTGTAGTTTTGGCCTTTGCGTAACCTCTTTGACGATTGATGGACTGATCATTGATTAATGCAAGATCTGCAAATAATTCTTAGATATGGTGGCCGTAGGATATGCTGGGTAACGTGCCATGCGTGTAGCACTTGTTATCTATTATGTCGATTCAGGAGGGCATGTATATGAGAACATTGACTTGGAAACAAATTGGGCATTCAACCATGGCGTTGCATGTTTTCTTTTCAAATGAAAAACACCGCCACTAGGTGTGTCAATTCGGGTTAGCGTGTTGAGTTCTTGGGTATTTGACTAAATGGATCAACCCTAACCCTGTTGGAAAAATTGGTTTTGCATCTCATACAAAACCCACAGCGGAAGCAACACAAGAATCTACTTCATTCATGATCGATAACATGTAATCTTGAATTCTAAAACAAAGAAAAGAAAGCGTACCTTGGTGCAGTAAAATTCAAAAACAAGACTTGAGAATACCTTTAATCTTCATCCCAATTCCACATGGTGCCCAAGATGAGTGGTCTCTCAATTAGTTTTTGTGTATGTTGATTTTCCTTTGGAAAAGTGTATTTCCAAGATTCTGTAGAGAAAAACTATATTCTCTTTCTTTTAATCATATGTACGTTTTAACTTCCTTGGTGGTTACTTTATTTAATAACTCTTATTAAATAAATAACTGATTATCTAATTGGGTTAGCCTTTTGGGCCAACCCAATTGGGCTAAAGTGTGTGGCTTGGGATGGGACCAAAGAGACTAATAAGGCTCTAGCTCCAATGGGCCTTAGACTTATCTGTCAACTTTTGACAAGCCCAAAGTTACCATTAATTATATAACAAGTACCACTATTGAAATATAATTGTACTTTAGGCCTTATTAATAAATTATTTCCCAAGACTCTAATATGATATCATTCAACCCCTCCATGAAATATCCATAGTGAACAAAGTCATAATAAATTGTCACTTTGTAAACAACTATTTTATTCCTTGAGTACCCAGTTTAATCTTTTAGTTATTCACATTTATGAAATCTAATTTCATAAAATATAAACTTTAGTAACTTTTACTAAAGTGGCTAGCCCTGAATAACCAGTTTCATTAAACTTATCTCAATGGGATATTTCATATCTCTATAGAAAGAGATTATGGATTCCATCTTGAGAATATGTATTCTCTCAACATTACATGTGGTTACCCAACATACTTAGTGTAAAGTTGTGATTTACAACTATGCTTTATGTTGGCTTTATTCCATGACAAAAAGTGTTGTAATTGCTCTAATTTTGTTCCTTGTATTTTGTGGGATTTTATTGTATTGGGTTTAGTATTAAGTTAGTGAAGACTCAAGCTTAAATGAAGAATTAGCTGATTTCATGAGAAGCTAAGCCACGAAAGAGCACGTGAGGAGCACATGATTGGAAGCTGAAGAGTCGTGCCAGGCTATCGTTTTCGCGAGTGTCTCGCGAGTAAGGCCTTCCCACGAGACAGTTGCAAAACATTCTGCCTAGAGGATTTTTATGTGTGACTTCCTTACCCTTTACCCATACTATATATAATCTCATTACCCACAAATATATGAGAGGCCATTCAGAGAGAAAAACCCTAGATAGGTTTTCTACAACACACACCCATCTTTTTGAGAGAGAGCTACTCATTCTTAGTGAGAAATCATTGTAGTCTCTTCTCCTTCCCTCTCCCATTGTCATATCTTGAGAGGAGATTTGTACCCAAACAAAACCCACACCTTTTCAAAGTGCAGAGAGTGTTTTGAAGTTGTTGGGAAGCATTGGAAGAAGCCAAGGATGGCAGATGCAACATGGAGCTCGTTGTGGGATCCGGAGAGCTAGACAAGACACGGTTCCAAGAAGCCTTGTTGGAGTAGGAGCTTGGAGGGCTTAGGTACAGCAAGAAGATTAGGCTTGGAGGGTCTCTTACTAAACCATGTATCCCAACTAATTGTCTAGTGGATCAATTACCGATTGGAGGGCGACGGAGAGGTTTTTTGTCGAGTTCTTCGGTTTCCTCTTCGATAACACATCGACGTGTTATCTGTGTTTGCATTCTTCTTCCCTACTCTTTTACATTTCATTTTACTGTTGTGACTATATGAATATGTGTTAGAGTAGCTTGTTTGTTTATCCGTTCGCTTTTACACTATTTCGCACTTAGAATTAAGTTAGTGTAAAATCTATCGAGCCGTAACTTTTATTTGGGAGTCTAAACAGCTCATGTGTTTTTAACACATTTTCGAGCTTTCACTGAGGTTTTGATTGTTAATCTAGATCTCACTCCTGATATAACAAAGTAACCTATATTTCATGATCGGATTCACTATCTTTTTAGGATTAAGAGTCTATGAAAGTAGAAGTTGTGAAATTAATTATTCAGGTGACAGTTGTTAATTGAATAATTAATCTCATAGGGATCCAATTCAATATGTCTTACACACTTAAGACATATCAACACATCAACTAGAAGTCTCCATTTCCATGATCAAGATAAATCATCTTAGTTAATGTGTTATAGTCTTCACAGATGAAATGCCCAATTTGATCACCGACTACGAACTATATTTTGAGTTTACAAGGTGATAGGCCACAAACTGAATGACCTCTTGTGATAGAAATTAATTAATTAATTAGTCAAGTTATTAATTAATCAATTTATCATGCAAACGCGTGGTAGCACAAAAAAATCACCAATAAACTAATTATGCAGCGGAAAATAAATAACACAGTGATTTGTTTACGAATGGGGAAAACCTAACGGCAAAAATCTCACCGGGTGATTTTTAGGTCACTACTCCCGAAACTCCACTATTATCACAACAAGCAGTTACAAGTAAAGGAATCCCAAGTACCTTACCAACCTACAGTTGAACCCTTACCCTAATACCCAATTGGACTTGTTCTATAGTGACAGTTCCCCTTTCTGATGCACAACTCCCAAGTATGTGACTAACCAATTGCGCGGATCCCAGTACGCAACTTCAATCACCAACTAAGAAGGTTGTTGGTTGCAAAGTTCTTCAGTTCATCCACACGATGAAGATCAAGAAGATGCTTGGTCACAAAACCCAACGGTGCACATACACAGCAACTTCTTTAAGAGAAAGAGATGAACTAGGGCAAGAATTTTGTCTCCGGTCACAATTTGCTTGAACAGAGTTTGCTCAATGCTTGTGCAACTTGTGAACTGTTTGACAGCTCTTAAAACAATCCTTTTATATGTCTAGGGTTAGGAGAAAAGAAAGGCAAAAGACATATTCACGGATCCCAAGAAAATCATATCAGAATTCTGAAATTCTTAAACCTCGATAGATAGAAGGTGTCGAGCAGCTGTCGAGAAGGTGTCGAGCACACGGGGCTTTGAACAGCTTTCTTAAGCTCGATAGATACAGTTGTCGAGCCAGTTGTCGAGCTTTAATGAATTTGCACTATCAGCTTGTTTTCTTGGATAGACTTGAAGGCTTCAACACTTGATCTTGAAACATAGTTTCTTGAAGTATTTAAACACATCCTAAATCTATTCAAATACAAGTAAAGTGCGTTTTGTCAAAGGATAAGCCAATTATATAAAATAGTGACATATATTCCTAACAAGTGAAACACATATGTCCGAACACAAGGAACTTGTGGTTTATATCTTTTATAACTAAATTACATAAATCACATACAATCCATCTCAAGGACTATAATAATATCCCATTAGTTCATTTATAAATAGTCTCATATAATTAAACAATTTAATTATTTATAACATGCCAATAAATTGGATTTTAGGGTACAAACCCTAACAATCTCCCACTTGCCCTCAAAGACAATTTTGCATATATCTGACACTTATTTCCCTTTAGAGTAAATCATAGTCACTCTAAGGCAAGGTCTGGAAAGAAGTTTCAGCCAGATTTATTGGATAAATTATCTTATCTACTACTACATCCCACGCTTTAGTATCTCTCTAATGAGATGATACTTATGCTAAATGTGTATCTTCACCACCTAGAGTGAACACATATCCTGAAGTCAAACTCCATTAATCACAATCAGACAAAAAATCAATATTTATGTAACCAGTAACTATCAAATCCTCACTTTAGTGGATAAGCATACAATCCCTCATTTTCCTAAGATATTTGAGTATATGCTTTACTCCCACTAAGTTAAGTAATCCTGGATTTAATTTGATATTTTCCTACTATGCCCACTGCAAAATAGATATTTGGCCTAGTATATAGCATAACATAATTGAGACTTCCTTTTAACATGGTATAAGGAACCGTCTTCATATGATTTTCCTTTTACATGTCTTAGGACTGTAGTCCTAAACAAAAGAATTTCAAACTTGAAAGGAATGAATCCTTTCTTGAAGTATCACATGCTATATTTGGCTAGAATGTAATCTATTTAAGCAGTTTGAGATAGACCCAACATCCTAATTTCTAAGTCTTATCAAAGTTTGACTCTTAGGAGTGACCAATCTAACCCAAGTACTTTATATCAAACTGGTCTTGACAACAAAAATTCTATTGATGACAATATCTATACATCATTCTAAATGATTAAAATGTCATCAACATACATTAAGAGATTTATTACTCTATATAGCTTTTACACACATAAGGCATTTCATTACTTGATGAAAATCAAACAATTTGATTGCTTGATCAAAGATGATATTGTATGATCTAGATGCTTGCTTAGTCCATAAATGGATTTTAAGCAACTTGCATACTAAATACAACTGGTTCTTTGCTATGAACTAGTCTAGTTACATCATATAGATGTCTTCCTCAAGATTGCCACTAAGAGAAGCTTTCTTGATATCCATTGCCATATTTCATCCAAATGAAATATAATGGATAAGAGAATCTAGATAGAGTCAAGCATGATTATTGATGAAAAGATCTTTTCATAATCGATCTACTTCTTTCTGAATAAATCTTTTCACCACTAGTCTTGACTTTGAAGGTTTACACCTTCTAATCTATCAATCTCATTTTCTTGTAGACCTATTTAAAAATAACAGGTTTAACGCCATTAGGTGCCTCTACAAGTTCTAGACTTTAAATAGAATCTAATTCTAATTACATAACCTTGATCTAGTAATACATATTCATATCATCTATTGCCTCTACATAGAACTGAGGATCAAATTCATATCCTTGTGGGATAACTTCTCAAGTTTATCCCAAATGTATGAATCTATTAGATAATCTGATAATCCTCCCACTACGATATTGTACCGGTGTACTAGTTATATATATAGAATAATGTCTTGTGGTGTATCTAATACACTTATCTCATTTCTAAATGTATTTTATAGTTGTCTTACAACAAATTCTGACATTTTTCTTCTAGAACAATTCTACATTTAGCTTTAAGATTATTCACATAGTCATTATCTAGAAACTTTTTATTTGTACTTTACAAACACCTTGTCATCTTTATGAATACTAAAATAATCTTTCACAATTCCTTTTGGATACCTAACATAAACACACATTTTTCTACCTTTTGATTCCAATTTGTTAAACTTCCTTTCTAGCACAAGTGCTGGACATCTCCAAAAGTGGAAGTATCATATACTAGGTTTTCACCCAATCCACAATTTGACAAATGTCCTAGGAACAAACTTTTGAAATCAATTTTAGAAAATGTATAGTAATAGTTAGAGTATATCTCCAAAATAAATAAGCAAATGGAAATTCTTATCATGTACTTTACTATTTCTAAAAGAGTCTTATTCCTCCTTCATATATGCACTAACTTAAAGAAGACATTAAAACTATATTCCTTTACAATAAAGGAGCCCTAGGTCATATTATCCTCTAAATAGAATTCGTAGACTGTGAATATAACAAAAAACTAATGGTTCTAAAAGCTTATCTTTCACCAGTATAGAATATCATTTAGATTAATAAAACCTAGACTTAAGAACCAAAACATATAATACTAAAGGATGGAAACTTTCTTTTTTAAAAATAAAACATGTAAATTTCCATCTAGATTACAATCATGGACAATGCTTAGCTTTACCATAATGGAAACACTTTCCTTTAGCTCATGCTTTTGAATCTGATTTCCTTTTTGGCAACTCCTAGGACAACTAGTTTGCCCAACTGTTTGGTATTTTTATTCTTCTTCTTACCCTTACCTTTCAATTAAGGCTTAGAATTTGAATTAAGTCATATTGATCCTAGCCTTAGATTTTAGGATGTTTTCCATTGCGTAGAACTCACTCATCAACTCAGATAAAATAAAAAGAATTTATTTATTTTTAAAACAATCTGAATTGATCAAATGATTCTAACACGGACTTGTAGAAACACATCCATATCAGATTAACAATTAATCTCTACATCCAAGAATTCCAATTCATTTGGAGATGAAAATATTTTCATAAAATGAAATAGAATTGGAACTCCTTAAGCCTTTCTTAGCACTCAATATGATTTATGTCAAATATTGCTTAGTAGCTTGATATTTCATACCAAACATCTCATTTAGACTTAATATAAAGTCTAAACCTAGTGCTAACTCTTGCATCTCATGCTACAGCACAATTGAGATAGAAGCCAAATGTAATATGTTAGCATCTCAATAAGACTATGATCACATCATAGGCTATCTTCCAAAAAATGCATCATATATGAGAAATTATGACTATGCTGAATCGAAACATATTTATGTACTTCAACTCCTTTAAGCACAATGTCCAAAATTGTTTCTTAGTCAATGTGATTTAATTAAAAAAAAAAATTAGTAAGAGAATAAAAATTTATGACAACTTTAATTTGGGACTACTAACATAATTACAAGGACATTATAATTTTTCATCCACAACCATATAATATGGAACCCTAAAACCATATTATATTAGGTGCAACGACAACCCAATCCCACAATTAATATTCCTTGGTAGCGAGGTCATACCAATCACTATGATTAGGCAAGAACTATTCTCATGCTATCATGATAACTCTTACCAAACAAAAATAATTTTCCGCTCTTCCTTTAGCCTCTAAGTAATAATGACATAGCTCCATAGGGAGGTTAACATTACACTTAGTCTAGTGTGCACCATTGCCTAGACTCTATGTGAGTCACCAAGTAACTCCACGGTAGCATGGTTGTTCTCAATGTAAAAACACACTTCATCCATCATTAAGAAGTTTAACCTATAGTGCCATGAATTAAACACCCTTCATAGGGAGCAAGGCACATACGCCAAGGCGAGGTGCCTAATCACACTACTACAATCCGACAATGGAGGCCGTGAGACTCAACCCTTGATTCTCTCTCCCACTAGAAATTTTAAAACAAGTAGACTGTCTTTAAATCATTGTGATCTCATCACAATTTTAACCCTACACATTAAATGTGTTTAATTGTTTAAATTCAATGTGATTTGACTAAGTCACATCACAATAGCATAATGAACATTTGCGTAATCACAAAGAAGTTTAATCATGTAATCCATGAAGTAAATACCCTCTGCATGGAATGCAAGGCTCAAGGCCAAGACTAGGTACCTACTCACATTACAATAAACTTAACAAAAGGGTTATTTTAAAACCAACACTCATCTATTATTTGGGTTTTCTTTAGACTATTGTGATCTCATCACAATTTATAACCTTGAACTCGTTAAAGACTCTAATCTCATTAGAATCACTAACTTAAAATGGAAGTCCTAAACTATTTAGGATTCTTTATACTCTAATGGATTGAAAATTAGTTATATAGAACTCTATCCTTAACTTACTTGATAAAGGATTCTGATCTCCTTAGAAACTATATAACTTTTGGTTGGAGCTTTAATCTAATTAAAAAAAAGAACTTCTAATTAAAATAAATTAAGGACTTTTAATCATACAAAAATTCTAATCTCATTAGAATGTTTCTTAAAA